>NC_053500.1:128717329-128752329 GCF_905171775.1 Rana temporaria
AAATCAATTTCATGTGCCGTCTCTATAAATCGCATGGGAGACAGAGGTCGCGGTATCACAATGTGCTTGTTTGTCTTATGGAAAAGTCCTAGCATGCATGCAAACGTCAAGCTGGTGGACCAGGAAATCTGCGTGCGAGGTGGCAGATGTGGCAGTTCGAAGTTTAAAGCATACAAACGCAGACACATGTGAGGCCTAAGCCCTAACCCAACCGTCGCAAAGATGTATACCAGGGCTGATGGCTCTTGTGCAAACTAGGATTGTGAATAGGGGGATAAGGTACTGTGTTCAAACTACACAAACTCAAGAATAAATGGATATATTGGTCTATGAAATATCATATAGGTACCAAAATCCCTTAGTGAGATCAAGACAGAATATGTATGGGACTCGAGGTACCAAAACCAATCTCTACTGTATGATAGCTGGTAAAAATCAATAGCAAATTTATTTAACCAGTTTGCAGACCATGGGCATGCTACACAGGTCCAAAAAATGGTCTTCATTGTACACAGGATGTGGGACGTGTGTAGCACATCCACTCGCTCTGCATGTTTGCCAGATGTCCATGCGTTAATGTGAATGGGGCACAATCCAATTGCATTGCGTGATAAACGCACAAGTAGGTGTCAATGGGCTCATATCGATTCTCTGCCTTTTACACTAAGATATGAACCAGCCACAGAGGAAAGAATAGGATTTCTACTCCATCATGCAGCAGAATGCAAGAGTTTTGCTGCAAGGAAACGGAAAAGTGTGAACGGGTTCAAGAAACAGAAAAAGAGAGAGCAAAGGAAGCGCCACCTAAGTGTAGATATTAAAAGGTCAAAAAAAACTTACAGGATGTAAGTTGGTATCAAGCTGAGCAAAGCAGGGGGGGGGGGGAGGGGGCGCTACCCTGGTCCATCCTTTGTGTGTTGCGCCATCCACAGGGATGTAGTGATCAGGTGCAGGTCCTCTGGGCACCCTGTTGCAGCATGAAATGCGGGCAGAAATGGCGTCACCGGATGGAGGAAAAGGCTACACACTTGGAGCTCCTTCCACAGGCCTTTTCCGCTCACGTTCTGGGCATCCTGTGGCCACCAGGAAGCAAACCAGCGTGGAACGCAGGCAGAAATGACCAGTAGAAGGAGCTGGAGCTCCGAGCGTGTAGCCCTCTCGTCCATCCGGTGACAACATTTCCGCCTGCGTTTCGTGCCGGTTTGCTTCCTGGTGGCCACAGGACCTGCACCTGATCTCTACATCCCTGTGGATGGCGCAATACAAAAGGACGGACCAGGGTAGCCCCCGCCCCTCATCTTTGCTAAGCTTGATACCAACTTACATCTGAAAAAAATGACCTTTCAATGGCTACACTTGGGTGGCGCTTCCTTTTCTCTCCCTTCTTGGCCCGGATTCAGAAAGGAGATTCGACGGCGTATCTCCAGACACGCCGTCGTAACTCTGAGTGTGCGTGGTCGTAACTATGCGACTGATTCATAGAATCAGTTACGCATAGATTTCCCTAAGATCCGACCGGCGTAAGTGTCTTACACCGTCGTATCTTAGTTGCATATTTACTCTGGCCGCTAGGTGGCGCTTTCGTATATTTATGCGAGGAATATGCCAATTAGGTAGATGCGCCGATTCAGAAACGTACGTCCGTTCGGCGCATTTTTTTACGTCGTTTACGTTAGGCCTTTTCCGGCGTAAAGCTACCCCTGCTATATGAGGGGTATCCTATGTTAAGTATGGACGTCGTTCCCGCGTCGAGTTTCGAAAATTTTACGTCGTTTACGTAAGTCGTTCGCGAATAGGGCTGTACGTAAGTTACGTTCACGTCTAAAGCAATGACGATTTGCGGCGTCATTTCGAGCATGCGCACTGGGATTCTTTCGTTCGTAAAAAAATTAAAATACACGGGGACACCATTCATTTAAATAAAACACGCCCACATCATCCCCATTTGAATTAGGCGGGCTTACGCCGGACAACATACGTTACGCCGCCGTAACTTAGGGTGCAAGTTCTTTCTGAATACGGAACTTGCGCCCTAACTTACGGCGGCGTAACGTATCTGAGATACGTTACGCCCGCAGAAAGATACGATTTCTGAATCCGGGCCCATGTGTTTATACAGAGCTAGCTACATGCAGAGGTCAGCTGCCGCCGTCTAATTTTATGAACTTTACTAAAAACTGATGGACTGACCTACTATCCTTGCTATTTATTCCTTGCGCCAGGAAAACTGTCTCTTTTTGCTCAAGTAGTCCGCAGCACCATTTCTGTGTCTGTCCTCCTGAACATTACCAGCAGGTTCAAGAATATTACCTGCAACTTATATATAGTTACTGAGACAAAAATAAAAAGTGACAACCACAAATTCCACCAACCACCACTGAATCATGAGATGCAGGAAATTCCAGTCTCCCGTATTCAGCCCCCAGTATGACGACAGATTATATTTTAATATGAATTCACATAGTTTCCATGAAAAGGTTATCTGACCCATCACCCTGATACTCTACCACTGCCTCTGTGGTTTTGATTAGTAATAAATCAAAAATACTCTAAAACACACCAACCCAACTGTTTTCCTTAACCACTTGAGTACCAGCTGGTAATACCCCTTCAAGCAAGCATTCTCCTGGAACGAATTATGCTCGTAATCCAAAAGGTTCCACTGTACATGGTACGCCTCAAAGAGCTGAACTGGTTGTTTTCAGTAATAAAACAGCAAATAAAAATATTAATGTTAATATACAGAGACTACAGAGACAGGATGGAGAGGCGATGAACAGGGAAAAGTAGGCAGGATAGGTGGTGGCGGGTGTGTGTGGAATTAAACTATTATTCAATAATAAAATTGATCAATACCCCCACCTCTACTGTTGCAGAGCAGCGTTGGCAACTCTGCACATGCTAATTTTTCAGTGAGTTTCTAAGCTGAGCATTTCCTCCCTATCACATCTGAGCAACCCATGTGACTATAGCGTCACATGTGGGCGTATACACAGTGGTAAATGACAGCTCCCTCCTCCGTGTCCACTAATCAGCAGGGGGTGGGATATTACATGTAGATTAATGGTGGCTTCACCTCCCTCTTATGCCAAGACACAAGCTGGAGGGGGGTGACTGGCAAGAATCTGCCCACACCATGTTATTGACAAAAAAATAATAAAGATTTGATTTCAAATACTGTATATACTCGAGCATAAGCCGAGTTTTTCAGCAAATTTTTTTGTGCTAAAAATGCCCCCCTCGGCTTCTACTCGAGTCAGCTTTTTGCACCTGTTCTCCCAGACTTTGGGGACCCGGTGTCGGTAACGGAGGGGCGTGACTGGCAAGAAACCGCCCACACCATGTTATTGACAAAAAATAAAGATTTGATTTCAAATACTGTATATACTCGAGTATAAGCCGAGTTTTCCAGCACATTTTTTTGTGCTGAAAATGCCCCCCTCGGCTTATATTCGGGTCAGCTTTTTGCGCCTGATCTCCAGGACTTTGAGGACCCGGTATCGGTAACTTGGCACACATGTAGCCCCCCCCCCCCCTCTTCCTTTACAAGTGTGCAAAGTTTGTTGTCCGGGGGACCTACGGCCGGGGAGCACCGATTTTACAAAGCCGGGCACCCCTTCCATAGACTCCCATGTTAAACGGCTATTTCTCTGGTGACTTTGGGGACCCGGTACTGGCCGGTCGTAGGTCCCCTGGACCCGGAACTTGGCACACATTTCTCCTCTACAAGGAGTGCAAAGTTTGTAGTCTGGGGGACCTATGGCTGGGGAGCACTGATTTTTCAAAGCCGGGCACCCCTTCCATAGACTCCCATGTTAAACGTCAGTCTAGTCATGGGCACAGTAAGGCATGCACATGGACACAGTGAAGCAAAGTGAAGCACAGTGAGGCATGCACATGGACACCCCCAGACTTATACTCGAGTCAATACGTTTTCCCATTTTTTTGTGAAAAAATTAGGTGCCTCGGCTTATACTCGAGTATATACAGTATATATTTTTTTATACCAATTTAAAACCGTTTATTGATATTTATTTTTACTCTGCATTCCAAAGGCAGTTTTATTGAATTTTTTTAACAGCAGTAGAGGAACAGAAGCTCCTCCTGCTTATGTTTCCCTTCAGACAGGCTGGGAAAGAGCTGGGTCATTTGACTGTATATTGATTAGAGGAAAGGAATTTTATTTTTTTCATTAAAATAATTACAGCGCCATCATCCATGTACATAAATAGAAGGAAGAATGTAAATTAAGTAGTGCGTGTTTAGGATCACTTTAACGGTTACCAGAAGTAATAAATAATTCAGAGCAAATGGGCACCTACTGATATGTACACAAAGCTTTCAGTATAGGAAGAACAGGACGGGTATGCCTGACTGCTCAGTGTAATGACTCCAGACTACTGCTGCAGAGGAAAGCCAAGTACTCAGACTTTCAAGGGCAATGCTGGTCGTTCAATGTCAATGTTGTACTATTGTCGTGTACAATGTTGTGCATTATCCCAACGGGATAGGATCTCCTAATTAATGGTTCATGGAATGAAGCGCAGTAATAACTGTTTACATGCAATACCCTGTACCATAAAACATTCATTAATAATTCCTGCACCGTTTCATGTACAATGCCCTCCAGCCATTCCTCCATAGATTAGTCATGGCTCAAAGTCTAGAAGACTTAGCTCTAAATCAATGCTCATACCAGGACATTGCATCACGTATGACTCGACAATCCTCAATGGCATTTTAATTGATCCTTCGTTCTCTTCGTAATCTTCCAGTGGTGGCTAACCTGTCCCGGCCTGTATATTTCATGACTAGGCTTTTAGGATGGCACAGAGGGGTCAAGGATCTAAGAGGTCTGCAAACTAAGTACACAAGATCATCACAGAGGGAAAAACAACAGCCTACGTTTCTCTCTTTTTTTTTCACCACATCAGTAAACTTGGGTGTTTTATGCCGTCATAAAGCAACACATCAAAGTTAGATTTCTAAAAAAACAAATAAAAAATAAATAAAAAAAGTTCTTTCTTAAAGCGGAGTTTCACCCAAAAGTAGAAGCTCCACTTATCTACTTCCTCCCGCCCCTCCAATGCCACATTTGGCACCTTTCGAGAGGGGAGTGGGTACCCGTTTTTGACAGTTACCCATCCCCACGGCGAGAACTCCACTTCAAAGCAAATATGGTACAGAGTGACCAAAGCTCCCCTAATGCCAGGGGATGAAAGGTTAGAACAAAGCTGAACTCAAGGCAAAGAGAACAGATGCAAAATAATGCAACTTTGTAATCGCAAATACATCAACAAGCAATGCAAAGTGATAAAGTGATACTAAAGCTTTGTTTAAAAAAAAATAAAATAAAAAACAAACATATCATACTTGCCTCCACTGTGCAGTTCATTTTGCACAGAGTGGCCCTGAACATCCTCTTCTGAGGTCCCTCTGCGCCTCTCACGGCTCCTCCCCGCATTAGATAACCCCCTAAGAAAAGCGCTCTCCCAAGGGGGTTACCTTGCGGGTGCGCTCCTGAGTCACTCATTTGGCGTCCATAGACGCTGAGTGTATGACTCGGCTCCGCCACCGCTGCCATCAATCTATTCAATCAAGGCCGGGACTCTGTGGAGAAAAGGATGGCGGGGACTCCGAGGAGATGAAGGGGCTCAGGTAGGCAATTGAAACGGGGGAGGGAGGGGTTTGGGGGGCCGGTGACTGCACAGTGTTTACGCTTTAAGCACTCCTCGCCCCGACATGCCACATTTGGCATGTAATTTGGGGGGTGGGGTGTGGGCACCCTCTTTTTAGTGGGACTTCCTGCTTCCTTTCTTCAGCCGCCTAGGGGGCTCCTCCTCTTGCCCTAGGCGGCTCCTCCCTGCCAGCGATCTTCTGGGACACAACTCAGATCCCAGAAGATCGGCTGGCCAATAGAGCGCAGCGTGACCTGGCCGTGAAGCCGTAAGCTGTCATGGCCGGGTGCCCACAGTTACTATGAGGGCGCCGGGAAGGGGGAGAGGACCAAGACCTCCGGGCGGCTGCATCGCTGGACCGTGGGGCAGGCAGGTGTACACTGTAGCTGCTGACTTTTAATAAGGACACTTACCTGTACAGGGAGCCCGCGATGTCGCAGGTTTTTACCCTTGCATGTGATTGGGTATTCTTTGCAAGGTGAACCTTGCCTCATTTACAAAGCTCTGGAGTAACTGCGCGTGCAGAATGCACAGTCTTAATGCCTTTAGTACAATAGTTTTCTTTGGCTCCTTGTGTTGAGCCTACATTGATCAAAGCAGCTTAATGCACCCGGTGTGAACGAGCCCTAAATGAGCCCCTAAGCCAAGATAACTGCCTGCCATGGATTCTCTCCTGCAAACTGACAGCGAGTGTGTGAATGGTGTGTGTGTTGGCTGGACATGCGATTTGGGAGGATGCGACACACCTCTCTATACAAATACTTCACCAGCTTGCTAATAATGACATGAGGGTGGCAGAAAGGTGCCTAGGTGCAAAATTGGACACGTTCTTCCCAGATATAACATGCTTTCAGTAGCCAAGCATTTAGAACATCTTGTGACAAAGTATTATTAACCAAAAAATAAATAAAAAATCAACTGGATTGAATTAACAGGAGTTCTCCTTATTTCTAAGAAAAACTCAAGCTGTTTAATGAGAATGTTGGAGGACAAGAAAAAAAAAAAAAAAAAAAAGCTTCTCTCGCATTACAGTCAGTTATGGACCCCCCATCTGCATGGGGTTTGTATGTTCTCCTTGAAGTCGCATAGCGGGAAGAATCATTCTGCAATTTGCAATCCTTCCTGCAATCGGCCCAAATCAAAATTTGATTTGGGCCTTACACCAACAACTCAAAAACATATATATTAGCCACATTTGTCACACAAGGTCTGCAGGCCTATTTTGGCCCTCCAGGTTCTTTCACGTGGCCCTCGCACGTCTCCACCTCATTTGCCTCAGTGAGATAGGCAGCAAAGAGGAGGACAGAACTCCTCCATCTAAATCTACTAGACTGTCTAACACTACCCCCTCTCCAAAGGCTGACAATGCTGCTGTCCATGGGAGGCCATGTTGCTTCTCCATAGATACAGTGGAAGAGTGAGTATAGCTTCCCTAATACAGGAAGTGTTTTACTGGCTGGATCACCAAGGCAAAAAGAAAACAAAATGCAGCCGCCCCCCCCCCCCCCCCCCCCACATCTAAGGACTGGTAAGCTGCAATAGCCTAAATGTTTGTTTTTGGGTTTAGATACACTCTAGTGCGGGGTTGTCAAATGAAATTTCATCGCAAGCAACATCAGCAGTATGGTTGCCCTCAAAGTGCTGGCTGTATCTGGGGTGCACCATTTACAGAGTGCAGGGTTCGGGAGTGCACTACGTACAGAGTTCAAGCGTGCAGGGCTTAGGGGTGCGCCATATACAGAGCGCAGGGCTTAGGGGTGCGCCATGTACAGAGCGCAGGGCTTAGGGGTGCGCCATGTACAGAGCGCAGGGCTTAGGGGTGCGCCATGTACAGAGCGCAGGGCTTAGGGGTGCGCCATGTACAGAGCGCAGGGCTTAGGGGTGCGCCATGTACAGAGCGCAGGGCTTAGGGGTGCGCCATGTACAGAGCGCAGGGCTTAGGGCTGCGCTATGTACAGAGCGCAGGGCTTAGGGCTGCGCTATGTACAGAGTACAACCCCAACTTCCCCAAGCTTCCTCGCATCTCTCTCCCCTACTTGGCCTGGCTCTAGTACCTCCCTGTGTAGATCTCTGACTCTGGGGATCTGTCCCTGCCGTGCCTCGCTGCGAGTGCCTGAAGGGATCTATTCGTTCCGGAAGCCTCTGAGAACAGAGACTTCTGTATTTACAAGTGAAAGCAGGGAATGGGAGCGCAGGGTGAGAGCCAAAAGGTGGCGGAACTCCATTCCACCACATTGCAGCTACAAAACTGGGTGCGAGAGCCACATTGACAAGGCCTGGCGGGTCAGACTCAGATTTGTGTTTGACTCCAATGCAATGCACTTTAAAAACTATAAGTGTGACTCCAACACACTGGTGTGAACGAGCCCTACACACCCCTCATATGTACCACCTCTATACTGGGCTTTGATTGACCGTACCAAAGAAAAAAAAAGGAAACAAAAAACAGAAGCACACAATCCAAAAAAGAACAGATCAAAACCATCATCAAATTGTTGACCGACGGGGATCAAACACAGTCCAATGTACTTGGCGCGTTTTATTATTTCATACAAGGAATTTAGCCAACCCAGTTTGTCCAGAAAAATTAAAAAGAATCGCTTCGAAACATGAAACTGAACAGATTCTGGAAAGACGACCTCACGCTGCGGAAATCGTTGAGCAGAATAATATTTCCCTTCTTCTAGTAGTGCTTTTCCATCGTGACGAACTAGGCAAATATTTTTTATTGCGGCTCCATCGTTTTGCCTGTTTACTCGATCTAACTGCTCGGTAACACTGGCTCCTTTCTGCTCCGGGACCTCGGAATGGAACATTACACCTCTTCTGTATGTTCTGGAGCCACCGAGGCTGAAGAGCTCTACATATATCAATAAGCCCTGACAGTGCACATGGGTTACCATAGCAGAAGATAACAGATTACCATCAGAGATATACATCGGGGCCGTGCCATACACAAAACAAGGCCACATACATTTGTATTATGCCTGTTCAGTCAGTCTTGGGATTTAGACACCACTGCCAGGCATAGAATGCATTTAAGTGGCTGTAAACCCTTAACAACCACTTTATGCTACAGGTAAGCCTATAATAAGACTCATCTGTAGCTACCCAGGATATCTCCTAAACCTGCACAGTTTAGAAGATATCCCCTGTCGCCTGCATGTGCCGACATCATCGGCAATGGCGCCTATGTTGCTTCAGCCTGTGTGCCGTTACCGGTGGTTCCCGCGATGTCACCGGCTGCAGGGGGTACGAGGACCGCTGCGGGGACTTCGATCTAAGGTCAGTAATTCGGTTTCAAATATTTTATTGAATTTTATAATTATCAACAAAGTTCTATTAACAGAGCATATACAATAATATAATAGAAATAGATATTCCGTTAACAGAACATGTACAATAGTATAATAGAAAAAGGCGTAATCATTCAGGAAAGTAATTATTATAAATGTAGATGAAAATGGATAACCTATCGGATTGTAGGATAAGATTATGTAACATGACATGTCATAATCATAGCTTCATGGCAGCTATTTGACGACAAGTAATTGAGAAATTAAGTTGATTGAAATTAAATATCATCATCTAAGGCAAAGGTGTCCAAACTTTTTTCAAAGAGGGCCAGATTTGATTAAGTGAACATGCGTGAGGGCCGACTATTTTGCCCGACATTCTTTGAACCATTAAAATTCGGTCTAAGTGTGTTCGTCTGAGCACTAATACACGGCACAACAAGAATTCTCTTGCCTTTGTGGCTGTGTGTGGTGAAGAGATGAGGTCGGGCGTGTTATTTGGATATACTGTATATATTTTTTTGTGTGGCCCCAACGAATCCCAGAGCGCTGCTTAGGACTAAGGATGAGCTTGGGCGTGTTATTTGGATATACCGTATTTATCTGTACAGTTCGTTTTGCACAGAGTGGGGTCCCATGGCAGCTCTTCCCCGCATTAGATGACCCCCTCTGGGAAGCCCTCTCCCGACGGGGGTTACCTTGCGGACGCGCTCCCGTGTCATACACTCTGTGTCCATAGCTGCCGAGTGTAAGACTCGGTCCCGGCGCCCGCGTCATTGGATTTGATTGACAGCAGTGGGAGCCAATGGCTGTGCTGCTATCAATCTATCCAATGAAGAGCCGAGAAGCCGTGGAGAGAGCGACACCGGATTGCGCTCATGGAAATTTAGGGCTCGGGTAAGTAAAATGGGGGGCCTGGGGGGCCGGGCACTGCAAGGTGTTTTTTCACCTTAAAGCATAGGATGCATTAAGGTGAAAAAACACGAACCTTCACAACCTCTTTAAACCCTGCGAGCTGAACGAGAAATTAGCATGGAAGAAAGAATCCCCGCTGAATTCAGAGTCTCCTTCCTCTGCAAAAAAAAAAAAAAAAAGCGCTCTGAATAAAAGTTGACGGTTGTAAGCCTTTCCAGACAGTGTGCCACCCCTGTAACTGTCATTTTTTGCTGGTTAACTTGGCTTGTTAAACAAAGTGGAAAACTAACGGATCTATTGGCAGGATTAACAGGTAATTAAATTAGGCTACGGGGGGGGGGGGGGGGGGGGTCAGGAAAACCGAAAAAGGCTGTGTTAATATGGTGGTGACAGATTGCATCATATGTGGTGTCAGTTTTGATTTTCATAGTCAGTCATTCTCTTGTAGTTGATTCAACCAGAGAACAAATTCCACTTTATCATCACCGCACATCTGAGTCAGAGCGCTCGCTAGGGGCAACCAGCACTCCAATCCCAAACAGACTCAATAAAATATAAGAAAGTTTAAGTGTTGTGTTGTGTTGTGAGTGTTGAATTCAAGCCTCTGCGGTGTGCAGTACCACATTTGGGCAGAGGTGCTGGTTTGGAGCCGTTCGGAAATACCCTGAAAAACACTCTGTTCCCAAGTGTTTCCGAGCCTGAGGGTTTCCGAGTTCAGCCGAGCTGTCCGACTATTAACGAGTCTCTCCGGAGCCCCCCACCTCTGGCCACATGCGGTATTGCATGCAATAGAAGTCCATGCGGAACAAATTATCTTCGTTACCATTCATTTCTATGGGGAAACTCGCTTTGATATGCAAGTGCTTTGGATTACAAGCATTCTTCTGGAACGGATTATGTTCGCAATCCAAGGTTCCACTGTACCTGTATTACATAAATAATAAATAGAACACAGGGATCTTTGATTGTAAGCTCCTTGGGGGCAGGGACTGATGGAATGTACAATATGTGTAAAGTACTGGAAAAAACCTTAGGGCTATATAAAAATACCTGTAACATGAAATAAATAAATGGCAATTTTTTTTTCTGTGTATGCCAGCCAGCATGCTAAAATAAGTGAGGTGGGCACATACACAATATTTTCAGGACCTGAACCCTGATCTTCTCTAGCTGCAAAGAAAAGAGGTAAAAGTGTAGCTCATTTTTGGCCACGTTTCGGAAATTTGTTGCTCCATCTAATAAGCAAACTAAACACTTTCCCAGCAGTGAGTAACTCCTGTTTGTAGGACGTATACTTCCCTTCTCCGCACAGACCTCTACCACAATGAGGACACTGCCCAGATGGCACGCCGAGAGCTGCAGTGATCACATGGCTGTCACATGCAGAGCTCCTCTCATAGTCCACCACACCTCCCCATCTCTAATCAAACTAACCAGTGGCACGCAAGCCCAGCCATCTACGCATGGCTCGGCGCCGTCGCCATCTACGCATGGCTCGGCGCCGTCGCCATCTACGCATGGCTCGGCGCCGTCGCCATCTACGCATGGCTCGGCGCCGTCGCCATCTACGCATGGCTCGGCGCCGTCGCCATCTACGCATGGCTCGGCGCCGTCGCCATCTACGCATGGCTCGGCGCCGTCGCCATCTACGCATGGCTCGGCGCCGTCGCCATCTACGCATGGCTCGGCGCCTTCGCCATCTACGCATGGCTCGGCGCCTTCGCCATCTACGCATGGCTCGGCGCCTTCGCCATCTACGCATGGCTCGGCTCCTTCGCCATCTACGCATGGCTCGGCGCCTTCGCCATCTACGCATGGCTCGGCGCCTTCGCCATCTACGCATGGCTCGGCGCCTTCGCCATCTACACATGGCTCAGCGCCTTCGCCATCTACACATGGCTCAGCGCCTTCGCCATCTACACATGGCTCAGCTCCATCATCATCCACACATAGCTCAGCTCCATCATCTACACATAGCTCAGCTCCTTCGCCATCTACACATAGATCAGCACCTTCGACATCTACACATAGATCAGCACCTTCATCATCTAAACATAGATCAGCACCTTCATCATCTACACATAGCTCAGCTCCTTCGCCATCTACACATAGCTCAGCTCCTTCGCCATCTACACATGGCTTAGCTCCTTCACCATCTACACATGGCTCAGCGCCTTCACCATATACACATAGCTCAGCTCCATCATCATCATCATCCACACATAGCTCAGCTCCATCATCTACACACAGCTCAGCTATGTTCCATCAGGCACCCTGAGCGGACCTCTGAGAACTCCACAACTGGTGCACACATTTACGGGATATATCTGTATTGTGAAAGTCAACCAACACCAGGCAGAAGTCATCACAAATGGCAATCATCAAGCAGTGGCGGTGTGTCCATAAAGGGCGCACGGTCGCCACCCTCTCTTCTGCCACCTCTCTCTCACCATAGACAGCTTCAGGCATCGCATGAAGCCATCTATGGTAGCCGCTGCCACCCCCTATTCAGGTGTCCGGCCCCTTTGATGGGCGCCGGGCACCTGAATTACAATGGCTTTTTTTTTTGGAACCACCAAAGGCTCCAATAGGCATCCAAAATGGTTTACAGATGGCGCTCGCTGTTCAATCAGTGTTGTGTTAGGAAAGCAGTTCATTTGATTTCCTAACACTGACCCGCCTTTCAGCCAGCCAATCAGGTGCTCAGGTCTGTTACCTGTCACTTGATTGGCTGAAACAGGCGCTGTGATTGGGCGCCTGATAGAGAGGACGGGAGAAGGACATCGAGGGACGTGGAGGACGCCACCGTGACCCGCTGCGAGACAGGCAAGTCCCGGGCGATGCACACTGGCAGCATTTGATGGGGCACAGTAGCAGCAATTGACGGGCACACTGGCAGCAATTAATGGGGCACAGCAGCTGCGCTTGGTGGGCACAATAAATTGGGTATGGCCGGAATACACTTTTCAGCAGCTGCAGAATTTTTTTACAACGGGTCCCTTCTACAAAGTCGATGAAATGATAAAACTTCTGTTGAGTGGTGACCACTACGCACCGATCGAAATTTGTCTGGTCTCTGCTGAACCAAAATTTTGATTATTATATGGCCAGCTTAAAGCATGCACGCGGGAGATTTCATTCCGGCATGGGCCGGGGGCAGCCAGCCCTTCAGCCGAGGATCCCCCCTGCGCAAGCGCCGCTGCAATCAGTGGCGCATTGCGGGGGAAATATCTCCTAAATCTTTATACCTACAGGTAAGCCTTATTATAGGCTTACCTGTAGGCAAAAGTCAAAAATGTGGGTTTACAACCACTTTAAGTTTCACTGCTATATTTTCACGTGTGACCATACTGTACCTTTAAAAGAGACTTCACGTGACTCTCCAGTGCGCGGTGTAAAAAATGAACGAGCCAATTTCAATTACAGGGTCTCCTCTCGCTTCACCTTTTTACTGCTCAGAAGGTCGGAGAATGATAACCAGATGACTAGGCCCCTCGTGCCATAAATTGCCACGTGTTGTGAAATGTAGAAGACCTATTCAAAATACATGGAAACCAGAATGCGGTGCGACGGCCGTACCGCATTTCATACGCTACATTCTTTGGAAAAAAAAAATACATTCTTCTTCAGGTTTCCTAAGACAAGAGCAATACTCCAGGAAAGAACAAAAAACACATTTCTATCCAGACTATTTTTAATGTCTGCAGCTCAGACATCTCGGCAAAATAGTGGAGGGATTATAGAGGAGGGCCGGGTCCGCTCTCACCACCAAATGACTAATTTTAGGTCCTAAACCCACACGCCACTTATGCATGACTCGAAGGGTTATCATTGCTCCCTACGGAGAAGCTGCAATTATAGTGTGTTTGGCTACACATTTGACACGGGTCACCGAATTCCTAAGCACCAATCAAAACACTGCTTCCAGTGACCTCTATGTCACTGCACAACTGCGATCTTCAATGAGGTTATTCCACAGCAGCCCTCTGAAGGCTCCTCTCCTGTAACATGCCTGCATGACTGACCATCTCCTGTAGCAGGCATGTAGCCTCGGAACCTTTCCTACAACGTGTCCGCAGTCTGACAGTCTCCTAAAGCAGGGATCTACAAAAACAAGGGACAAGGACCCAAGTCACACTTACGAGGGGCCGGTCTGTAGCTAGTGGGAGTCGAAAATGCCCTGGCATCATTGGGAGTAAACAATGCCACAGGCTTGGTGGGCAGTGGGAATTAAAAAAAAAAAATAACACCATTGGTGTCAGTGGGAAGAATAGTGTCCATTCATTGGTGTCAGTGGGAGGAATAGTGTCCATTCATTGGTGTCAGTGGGAAGAATAGTGCCCCACCATTGGTGTCAGTGGGAAGAATAGTGCCCCACCATTGGTGTCAGTGGGAAGAATAGTGCCCCACCATTGGTGTCAGTGGGAAGAATAGTGCCCCACCATTGGTGTCAGTGGGAAGAATAGTGTCCATTCATTGGTGTCAGTGGGAGGAATAGTGTCCATTCATTGGTGTCAGTGGGAGGAATAGTGTCCCATCATTGGTGTCAGTGGGAGGAATATGCACCATAACTGATGTCAGTGGAATGAATAGTGACTTGTATCAATGGAAGGAATAGTTCCTCAAGGGCCAGATAAAGGCAAGCAAAGGGCCGCAGGCTGCAGTTTGAAGACCATGGTCTTGAAGCATGTCTCTGACCATCTCCTGTAGCATACATGTAGCCTGTGAACCTTTCTTGATGTATGTGTGCTGTTTCTGCCTCCTGTAGCATGTTTGCAGCTTCTGAGCATCTCATGTAGCATGCCCACAATCTCTGGAGATGGTCAGAGACTGCGGGCATGCAACAGGAGATGGTCAGAGACTGCTGGCATGCAACAGGAGATGGTCAGACTGTGGGCATGCAACAGGAGATGGTCAGAGACTGTGGGCATGCAACAGGAGATGGTCAGAGACTGCGGGCATGCAACAGGAGATGGTCAGAGACTGCGGGCATGCAACAGGAGATGGTCAGAGACTGCGGGCATGCAACAGGAGATGGTCAGAGACTGCGGGCATGCAACAGGAGATGGTCAGCCTGTGGGCATGCAACAGGAGATGGTCATAGACTGCGGGCATGCTACTGGAGATGGCACACCAGCCTAGAGCATTATCCCATATACCATTTATTTAGGATCCAGTAGCGTGTCCACAGTCTCTGACCATCTCCTGTAGCGTGCCCACAATCCCCGATCATTTCCTGTAGTGTGCCCGCAATCCTCGATCATTTCCTGTAGCGTGCCCACAATCTCTTGAACTTCTCCTAGTCTCTAGTCTGTCTCCAGCAACATACTCACAATCTCTGACTGTCTCCTATAACATGTCCACAGGTTCTGACTCTTTCCTGTAGCATGGCCAGTCTCTGAACGTTCCCTTAAGTACTGTATATGTGCCTTTCCTGAAGCATCTCTGTAGTCTCTGACCTTAACCCAAAGCATGTCTACAGTTTCTAACCATCTCCCAAAGCATTTCTCTAGTCTCTTGCTATCTCCTGTTGCTTGTCTGCAGACTCTGAATGTCTCCTGTAGTAAGTTTGCATTCTCTGACCGTCTTTTGAAGTATGTTTGCAGTCTGACAGTCTTCTGGATCATCTCCGCAGTCTTTGTCTATTCCCTGTAGTATCTGACAGTTGTCTGTCTGTACCATGTCCACCATCTCTGACGTTATCTTGTAGTACGTCTGAAGACTCTGTCTCCTATACCATGGCCAGAGTCTCTGACCATCTCCTTTAGCATGTCTTTTGAAGTCTTTCTTAGGTTTTACATACAAACATTATGGGCCAGATTCACAAAAAAAAGTACGCCTGAGTATCTGCTGATACTCCGGCGTACTTTCAAATTTGCCGCGTCGTATCTTTATTTGTAATTCACAAACAAAGATACAGCGGCATTTGGCTAAGATCCGACAGGCGTACGGCTTCGTACGCCTTCGGATCTTAGGATGCAATACTTCGGCGGCCGCTGGGTGGAGATCGCGTCGTTTTCCGCGTCGGGTATGCTAATTAGCCGTTTACGGCGATCCACGAAGGTACGCGCGTTCGTCGCATTCTCTTACGTCGTCGCTAGTCGGCTTTTCGCGTCGCAAAGTTACGGCCGCTATTTAGGTGGTGTAACAATAGACAGCCCATGTTAAAGTATGGCCGTCGTTCCCGCGTCAAATTTTTTTTTTTTTTTTTCGCAAATCGTCCGGGAATACGAAAGTACGTTACGCACGTCGCCGTTCAAAACATTACGTCGGGGCGACGTCATTTCGCGCAAAGCACGGCGGGAAATTTCAAAACGGAGCATGCGCAGTACGTCCAGGGGGGAACGCGCCTAATTTAAATGGTCCGTGCCCCATTTGAATTAGGCAGGCTTGCGCCGGACGGCTTTACGCTACGCCGCCGCAAGTTTACACGCAAGTGCTTTGTGAATCAAGCACTTACGATGAAAACTTGCGGCGGAGTAACGTAAAGGACATACGTTACGCCGCCGTAATTTTTCGTGAATCTGGCCCTATGTGTGGTGCTTTAAAGCGGGGGTTCACCCTATAAAAAAAAAAAAAATTTTCTAGATAAATAGCGGAAGACTTGTGCAACATGTGTTCAGGGTAAAGGCTGATTATGCAACAGGAGAGTTTTGTAACTGATCGGTTCTCCAGTGCCTCATGATTGAGTGTATTATCAACCTTATGAGGCCTCAGATATGTGCTACTGGTGAGCATTTGTGTGGTGGGTAGCTACAATTCAGAGGTGTTCTTATCATTGTAAAGCAGTGCTGATCAACGTACTTTACATGGGGGGGGGGGCACAATAAGTGTGGCCCTGACATCATTAAAGCGGTGTTTCACCGTGCAGAACAACATTTCAGCATAAAATTCGGCATAGTAGCGCGAGCTACAGTATGCCTGTCTTAATTTTTTTATCCCCGTACTCACTGTGTAATCGTACATAGAAGATTCCGACTGCCCACGGGGAATGGGCGTTCCAATCCAGACGGAAGGTGATTGACGGCCGGCTCTGGCACGTCATGCTTCTCCGGAAATAGCCGAAATAGGCTTGGCTCTTCACGGCGCCTGCGCATAGTCTGTGCGCAGGCGCCGTGAAGAGCCGAGACCTACTCCGGCTGTCTTGGGGGAGCGTAACGTGCCAGAGCCGGCCGCCAATCACCCTCCCTCTTGAAAGGAACGCCCATTCCCCGTGGGCAGTCGGAATCTTCTATGTACGATATAACAGTGAGTACGGGGATAAAAAAATTAAGACAGGCATACTGTAGCTCGCGATACTATGCCGGATTTTATGCTGAAATGTTGTTCTGCACGGTGAAACACCGCTTTAATGATGTCAGGGCCACACTTATTGTGCCCCCCCAATGTAAAGTACGTTGATCAGCACTGCTTTGCAATGAGAAGAACACCTCTGAATTGTAGCTACCCACCACACAAATGCTCACCAGTAGCACATATCTGAGGCCTCATAAGGTTGATAATACACTCAATCATGAGGCACTGGAGAACCGATCAGTTACAAAACTCTCCTGTTGCATAATCAGCCTTTACCCTGAACACATGTTGCACAAGTCTTCCGCTATTTATCAGATGGGAAAAAAAAAAAAAAAGTTAAACAGTAGTCCTGGATTATTCCCTTTCACTTAACCATTGACGTGTCTATCTTGCCTCCAATATTTAAAGGGGTTGTAAACCCTCATTTTTTTTTTTTAAGAAAAATACACATACCTATACTTGCCTATACCTATACATACCTATACTTGCCTGCTCTGTGCAATCGTTTTGCAAAGAGCAGTCCTGAGCCTCTTCTTCTGGGATGCCCCTCTTCTTCGGGTGCCCCCACGGAAAGTCGCTTTCCCTAGAGGCACCCAATTTGGCTCGCTCCCAAATTCTGCTGCTGCATTCATCGACGCAGACAGCGGGACTCGGCCCCGCCCCCTACGTCAAAAGCTCCTGCTGCTATCAATCTGTCCAATGAGGAGAGAGACAGCGGCTGAATCCGCTGCGTTCATGCACATCGCTGGATCGGATTGGGCGGCTCAGGTAAGAAAAGGATGGGGGGGCTGCAGCACACAAGGTTTTTCATCTTAATGCATAGAATGCATTAAATTAAAAAACCTTGAGGCTTTACAACCACTAACAGTCCAGCAACACAAGGATTTTAGTATAAATCGGCAAATTACTGAGCAGACCTGTGGAACATCTAAAGCAGGGGTTGACAAATTTGCTTGGAATCTAGGAGCCAGCTAAAAAAGTTAGGAGCCAGAAAACGCGCCCCGTCCCGACGAGCTTGCGCGCAGAAGCGAACACATACGTGAGCAGCGCCCGCACATGTAAACGGTGTTCAAACCACACGTGTGAGGTATCGCCGCGATTGGTAGAGCGAGAGCAATAATTCTAGCCCTAGACCTCCTCTAACTCAAAACATGCAACCTGTAGATTTTTTTAAACGTTGCCTATGGAGATTTTAAAGGGTAAAAGTTTGTCGGCATTCCACGAGCGGACGCAATTTTGAAGCGTAACATGTTGGGTATGAATTTACTCGGCGTAACATTATCTTTCATAATATTAAAAATAATGGGGATAACTTTACTGTTGTCTTATTTTTTTTTAATTAAAAAAAGTGTAATTTTTTCCCAAAAAAAGTGCGCTTGTAAGACCGCTGCGCAAATACGACGTGACAGAAAGTACTGCAACAATCGCCATTTTATTCTCTAGGGTGTTAGGATAAAAAATATATATAATGTTTGGGGGTTCTAATTAGAGGGAAGAAGATGGCAGTGAAAATAGTGAAAGATTACATTAGAATTGCTGTTTAACTTGTAATGCTTAACTTGTAATACCAACGGCCACCACCAGATGGCGCCAGCTCACATCTGGTGGTAACAACTTGTAATACCAACGGCTCACCACCAGATGGCGCCAGCTCACAAGCTTTTTTTTTTTTGCCCACCTTCCAAGCCAAGTCGCCAGGACACTATTTCTAGTCGCCATGGCAACCGGGATTTGTCGATCCCTGATCTAAAGTAAACTTAAGGGGGCGGGCCGGCGGCTAAGGGGGGCGGCCCAGCGGCTGCCCCTCCACCTAGCAGAACTACCATTGTCAGTTTGAATCCCAACAATGGCGGGTTCCTCTGGCTACTCTGGTTTCCTCCCATGCTCGAAAGACATGCTGGTAGGTTAATTGGCTCCTCTCTAAATTGGCCCTAGTATGTGTATGAATGTGAGTTAGGGACTTTAGAGATTGTAAGCTCCTTGAGGGCAGGGACTGATGTGAATGTGTGTATATATATATAATGATAAAGAGGATAATTATGCATCTTACAGAGTGCCAAGGATGATTGTGATCTTCTGCGTTGCAGTTTTATTTTTATTATCCGGAACTTTCTGCTGAAATGTTTATGAAGCAATAAGTTCTTCGTATGAAGGGCTGTTCACATAACTCCCCATAGCTTCCTGTTTACAGACATAGGTGGGTCCTTCCTGCTATCTTGGGCACACTATATATATTTTCTTTTACAGCTTCCAGAGAAGCTCACTGTACATGGAGTCTCCTTGATTTCCATTATCAACCAATGTGTTGGCTGGATGCTGCAGTCCTGCCAGAAATCTAGTGACCCCCATAAGTTCCTGCAATTTGTGGAAGAGTAAAATAGATCTAAAAAAAAAAAAAAAACGGTTCTTCCTTGCTGATCAACTACCTTGCTGCCGCCTGGACTTCCTTTTTATGTATGGACAGTATTAGTATAGTTATACTTTTTATTTATTATTTAGTTGTACAGTATGCCTTTACTATGCTTTATGCTTCAAGAAGCCAATCAACTCTCCACATTAAAAAAAATGATCAAAGAAGGGTTAATAGGTTTCCCGAAAAGTAGGCTGTCCTAATCTGCATCACTTCAGTTACTAAAAAACATTCATTCACTCCACACATTCTCAACCGCAACTGCGAAATGGTTTAACGGAACTTTTTTGGTGGCCTGTGCCCACAGCAAGTAACCAAAGCAACCACACAACATGGAGAAAACACAGAGCACATAGAGAAGAGTGACACGTGGGGATTGCCCCATGTCTGCCCACAACACATCCTGTGCTAACACGTTATCTTTATAAATCTTCCACTGTACTACCGAATCACCAGATACCGCCAAATGATAATTCATATACAAACAGGGGCGGACTGACAACTCATGGGGCCCCCGGGCAATAGATTATGGGGCCACACAGTATACAATATACATACACACAGTATACAATATACATACACACAGTATACAATATACATAGTATACACATACTGAAAAAGGTACTGGAAAGGGCGGGGCAGCTATAATCTTGGGATAAAAAAGAAAAAAAAAAAAGAAGATTTTTACATGCTGTCCCTGGTTTTACTGAGGCTGGCAACACTGATGGGGGCCCCCTAGTGCAGTGCCCGAGTGGTCAGTCCACCCCTGTATACAAACCTGTCCCAACTCTGAGACATACAACTGCATGATATACTGAGCATCACTGATCATTATCTGAATTTAACTGCTTGCGACCAGCCGCCGCAGTTAAACAGCGGCAGGTCGGCTCGGCTGCGCGAGATCACGTAACTATACGTCATCTCGCGATTCAGCCAATAGGGGCGCGTGCCCCCCGCCCCCGATCACCGCCGGGCACCCGCGTTTGCTCGTTACAGAGCGAGGACCGGGAGCTGTGTGTGTAAACACAGCTCCCGGTCCTGTCAGGGGGAGACATGTCTGATCGTCTGTTCATACAACGTATGAACAGCGATCAGTCATTTCCCCAAGTCAGTCCACCCCCCCTTGAGTTAGAACACACCCAGGGAACATAATTAACCCCTTCCTCGCCCTCTAGTGTTAACCCCTTCACCGCCAGTGGCATTTTTATAGTAATCAATGCATTTTTATAGCACTGATCGCCATAAAAATGACAATGGTCCCTAAAATGTGTCAAAAGTGTCCGCCATAATGTCGCAGTACCGATAAAAATCACTGATCGCCGCCATTACTAGTAAAAAAAAAATGCCATAAAACGATGCCCTATTTTGTAGACGCTATAACTTTTGCGCAAACCAATCAATAAATGCTAATTGTGATTTTTTTTATGTAGAAGAATACGTATCGGCCTAAACTGAGGGAAAAAATATATTTTTTTATTTATTTTTTTGGGATATTTATTATAGCAAAAATTTAAAAATATTATTTTTTTTTCTAAATTGTTGCTCTATTTTTGTTTATAGCGCAAAAACTAAAAACCGCAGAGGTGATCAAATACCACCAAAAGAAAGCTCTATTTGTGGGGGAAAAAACGACGCCAATTTTGTTTATGAGCCACGTCGCAGGACCGCGCAATTGTCAGTTAAAGCGACGCAGTGCCGAATCGCAAAAAGTGGCCCGGTCATTGACCAGCAAAATGGTCCGGGGCTGAAGTGGTTAAGGTCTAGGGCTGCAACTATCGATTATTTTCATAATCGATTAGTTGGCCGATTATTGTTTTGATTAATCGGATATAGCCTTTAAAAAAAAAAATTGAATTTTTAAATTTTTTTGGGGCCAATTTGTTGTTGGGCAGATTACAAAACACAAATTGCCGCAAAAACACATTACATGCTTTTTCTGCAGCTTCTCCATTGAAGTATATTGAACCAAAAAAAACAAAATAGCACCGTTTTGCATTAAAAACTCCTTGCCCTTTCCAAATACGCAGCAGCTGAAAAAGAATCATGGATGTGAACGTGTCCCATAGGAAAACATGTAACTGAACTGTAGTGTGTTTCTGCAAAAAGCACCAAAAATCAGAGGTGTGACCCCAGGCCTGAGATGTTTAGTAACATAATGGGGTTAAAAAACAAAATTAAATACAAAAAGAGCAAATAATCGCTACGGTACGGGGTTAAATTTTTACTGTGGGACAGTGAAAGTAATATTTACAGTAGCGATTTGCTTTTTTGTACTATAAAGGGCTAATTTTAGTTTTTTTAATCCCATTATGTTACTAGCCGATTAATCGATTATGAAAATTGTAATCGATTAATTTCATAATCAATTAGTTGTTTCGGCCCTAGATGGCGCCTTTCTGTTCCAACATGACTGCAATATCCATAAAGACAAGGATGAGCGAGTTTGGGGTGGAGGAACTTGCCTGGCCTGCCCTCAACCTCACAAATGCACTTCTGGAAGAATGGTCAAACATTCCCATAGACACTCCTAAACCTTGTGGACGGCCTTCCCAGAAGAGTTGAAGATGTTATAGCTGCACAGGGTCGGCCAACTCAATATTGAACCCTATGGACTAAGACGCCATTAAAGTTTATGTGCGTGTAAAGGCAGGTGTCCCAATACTTTTGACAATATAGTGTATGTATTTATATAGCAAAGGAATGGTCATGTGGAAGTCATTAGGTCTGATGGTTGCCCTTCATGGTGGTATAATTGCCAAAGAATAGCAGACCGTTTTATAGGACAAAGTCATGCTATGGTGCAAACACTTTCCCCTAATGATATTCCCACATTCTAGTATAATGCCTACATACAGAATGCGGAACAAATTCGAGAGAGACTTCCTCAAGATTACGATGAAGTCAAGCACCTTCCAGCGCCTCTCCAATCACCAGATGTAAAGATCTCTGAATATCTATGAGAGGTAAAAAAAATGCGATGGGCATTTCAACCCGCTTCCTCAATGAACGGAGGTTTTTCATCTTAAAAGGAACTTCCCCCACTCACCCGCTCTGCTTAGCAACTGCTGAAATGACAGAACAGCCACATAGCGAGTGCATGGATTTCAAGGAGTCATCCTACTCACAAACTTGCACTGTGAGAAGGAGCGTTACAACACAACTGTTGTGTAGCACAGCAAACTAAGAAGACGAGTCTGTATGAGTAATTATGTCTGCCACAGCTTAGAATGCAATGACAATCAATACTTACACCAATATTATGAATGAGAGCACATCCATTTCAGTGCGGTCAGTTTTCTGGTTGTGCTGGGAGAACAGCCTGCATGTCCTTTAATGGCTAAGACTTGGTAGCACTTATGGCTGCCCCCGTCACTGGCGTCAGCGGGAGGCACAGTGCCCCCGTCACTGGCGTCAGCGGGAGGCACAGTGCCCCCGTCACTGGCGTCAGCGGGAGGCACAGTGCCCCCGTCACTGGCGTCAGCGGGAGGCACAGTGCCCCCGTCACTGGCGTCAGCGGGAGGCACAGTGCCCCCGTCACTGGCGTCAGCGAGAGAGGCACAGTGCCCCCGTCACTGGCGTCAGTGAGAAAGGCACAGTGCCCCCGTCACTGGCGTCAGTGAGAAAGGCACAGTGCCCCCGTCACTGGCGTCAGCGAGAGAGGCACAGTGCCCCCGTCACTGGCGTCAGCGAGAGAGGCACAGTGCCCCCGTCACTGGCGTCAGCGAGAGAGGCACAGTGCCCCCGTCACTGGCGTCAGCGAGAGAGGCACAGTGCCCCCGTCACTGGCGTCAGCGAGAGAGGCACAGTGCCCCCGTCACTGGCGTCAGCGAGAGAGGCACAGTGCCCCCGTCACTGGCGTCAGCGAGAGGCACAGTGCCCCCGTCACTGGCGTCAGCGAGAGAGGCACAGTGCCCCCGTCACTGGCGTCAGCGAGAAAGGCACAGTGCCCCCGTCACTGGCGTCAGCGAGATTGCACAGTGCCCCCGTCACTGGCGTCAGCGAGATTGCACAGTGCCCCCGTCACTGGCGTCAGCGAGAGGCACAGTGCCCCCGTCACTGGCGTCAGCGAGAGGCACAGTGCCCCCGTCACTGGCGTCAGCGAGAGGCACAGTGCCCCCGTCACTGGCGTCAGCGAGAGGCACAGTGCCCCCGTCACTGGCGTCAGCGAGAGGCACAGTGCCCCCGTCACTGGCGTCAGCGAGAGGCACAGTGCCCCCGTCACTGGCGTCAGCGAGAGGCACAGTGCCCCCGTCACTGGCGTCAGCGAGAGGCACAGTGCCCCCGTCACTGGCGTCAGCCAGAGGCACAGTGCCCCCGCGTCACTGGCGTCAGCGAGAGGCACAGTGCCCCCGTCACTGGCGTCAGCGAGAGGCAGGAAGTATGGCCCACTGCTGCTGATAGTGAGGGGAAATAATGCCCCACGGGCCAGATAAATGCAAGCAGAGGGCCCTATCCAGCTCATGGGCCGCAGTCTGGAGACCACTGTTTTAATGCATTTGTGTAAAACGTGCGCATGCGTGCCAAAAGCATTGCTTTATATCAGAGTATATGCATGTTCAGCCAGTTGCTTCTATAGCCAGCAGTGTGCTCTACCTGCTGCTTAGAGAATTTTATGCTAGAGCATTTTTATAAGCAGCTCACCGCCTGTGTGCAAGAGGCCCTAAAGCCATTCAATCAGCATGACATCCAGGAACATTCAGAAGGAGGGGGTCAGACAGGGCAGCCTCCAAACTTTTTTTAAAACAAGTGCCTTTGAATAAAAACCAATATGTGCACATGCTTAAGCTTGCAGACAATTCATATTTTTATGGAAAGATGTCAAAGCAATCAAAAAAAATAAGGTAGAAACCAAAGATAATTACCTCTGGTGTTAATGGCCATATCCGCTATTTTCTGAAAGGCATCCAGAAATGATCCAGTTACGATTGTCATTGTTCTGAGAAAAGAAAAAAAAGAAAAAGTTAATTAGTGTACGTTACAAAGCACAAATTCAATAGAAAATCGACGGGTTCTAGAAGCCAAATCAGGCCAAGTAGAAACATGCTGGCGAGGAAACGGATATTGCTTCATTTTCCAGGGAGACACAACAGAAAAACACAGCTGGCATAGGGCCACCTGGCTAAACAGGCAGGATTGCTAAATGTGGTGTAGCCATACAATGTACATCCACACTTTAATCACTGAAGGCAAACAGTTAAAAAATAATTTATATATATATATATATATATATATATATATATAAAAATAATGTTATGGGCCAGTTTTTTTTACCAATGTATCATTTCTAGCAAATAAAACCACCACATCAAAAACACACACGCATACTAGTAAAGTACTAGGGGTTAGCTAAAGAAAGAGCGCAGAGAAGAATACCATGGTTCCATGTCTGCCAACTCAAGCAGTTGACCTCCAACATCTATGCAAACCCCAAGCTCTAGGCTTGCTCTTATCAATACAAACCCTAAAGCTCTAGGCTTGTTGCTGTTATCAATGTCAAACTTAAAGTTCTAGTCTTACTGCGGTACTTATGCAAACCCTGTATTCTAAGCTCGTTGTCAACCTAGGGAACCCCTAAGCTCTAGGCTCGCCGAGTTATGTATGGTCACACCTATAGATTTAGACTTATTGTGGCTAGGTTCTAGGCATGCTGCGGTACCTATGTAAACCAAAATGCTATTGGCTTGCTCTGATGCCAACCCCAAGCTCTTGGCTTGCTCTGGTACCAATGTCAACACTAAGCTCTTAGCCCTCTCTAGTACCGATGCCAACCCTAAGATCTCGGCTTTCTTCGGTATCAAAGCAAACCCTAAGCTCTTGGCTTGCTCTGATACCGAAGCCAACACTAGGTTCTTGGCTTGCTCCAGTACTGATGCCAACCCTAAGCTCTTGGCTTTCTCCAGTACTGATGTAAACCCTTAGCTCTTGGCTTGCTCCGATACCAACCCTAGGCTCTTGGTTTGCTCCAGTACTGATGCCAACCCTAAGCTCTTGGCTTGCTCCAGTACTGATGCCAACTCTAAGCTCTTGGCTTTCTCCAGTACTGATGTAAACCCTTAGCTCTTGGCTTGCTCTGATACCAACCCTAGGCTCTTGGTTTGCTCCAGTACTGATGCCAACCCTAAGCTCTGGGCTTGCTCCAGTACTGATGTAAACCCTTAGCTCTTGTCTTGCTCCAATACCAACGCTAGGCTCTTGGTTTGCTCCGATACCAATGCCAACCCTAGGCTCTTGGCTTGCTCCAGTACTGATGTAAACCGTAAGCTCTTGGCTTGCTCCGATACCAACCCTAGGTTTCTGGTTTGCTCCAATGCCAACCCTAAGCTCTTGGATTGCTCCAGTACTGATGTAAAACCGTAAGCTCTTGGCTTGCTCCGATACCAACCCTAGGTTTCTGGTTTGCTCCAATGCCAACCCTAAGCTCTTGGCTTGCTCCAGTACTGATGTAAAACCGTAAGCTCTTGGCTTGCTCCGATACCAACCCTAAGCTCTTGGCTTGCTCCAGTACTGATGTAAACCCTAAACTCTTGCCATCTTCTCAGGGAGGGAGGGCCCAACTGGGGAAGCTAGCCCCCTGTGGTATGGCAAGCACCTAAAAGGCATGGTTAGGAGACCAGAAGAGGAAGGAAGATAAAAAGCAGAGGAAGGCAAACTGATCATGGAAAGGTGAGAAAGAAGAACGAGGACTCCTCGGACTCGGAAGCACTACAGGTGTCGGTCATAGGCGGTTCCGAACAAACCGGGATAAGCATGGGAAATGCACTTTTAGTATTACTTTAACTACAGATTCAAGAAAGAGTGCATTAGTAGGGTTTTTGGGCCAAAATTATTAATACACACACATAAAATAGCTAAAATAGAAGAAGGCTTTTTGCGAACAGCATTCATATCTTCAGGACAGACTCTTGGAAAAAAAAAAAAAAAAAAACATGTCTGGTCTTTCTCCGTTCTGGAAATCCTAAGAGTCAGTGACAGGCTAGTTGATTTTGTTCTTAGATTAGTCAAAATAACTGCAAAGCTCAATGACAACACTGTGTTGCTATGGAACCTCCATATACCTAGAGATAAACTGTTGCTGATGATAAATCTTGAGTCACCTAACCACTGAACTGTTTCTTTAGAAGACAAACTACACTTTCCTTTAAGAACACTCCCCACTTGAAGATGACCAAACCTTTCACATTAGAGCTAAAAGAATGGTCCCATTCAAGTCTATGGTGGGTTAGGTTCACACAAGCATACAGTATATCATGCAGGGCTGTTCGCCTGCCTGAAATGCAGTTTTTGTAACGGATGACTTTTAATAAACATAAAAATGACTGGAACTCCTTAAAATGTTGGATTTTCCTCACTTTTAGACTTGGTGTCAGTGGTGCCCAAAAGGGAAACAAGGCCACTCCACCCACAGGTGTTAATTTTGTTGATTAAAAAATGTGTCATTATTTTCATCTGCGGCATATTTCCAGTGACCAAAATGAAAAGTACCCCACATTTTTGTCAATTGACAAAAATTATGAAAATCAATTCCATTTTCGTCAACCAACGAAACTTTGAGAGAGGGACTATTACCCCTGTGGACTTTCGGTTTCCTTGGAGCTCCTAATCAGACCGCCCAGAGCACTGCGAGTATGTACACTATAGGCATCCTCTCAGACCACCGTCAAGAGCACTGTGCAGCATTACAGGCCTCCTCAGACCACTGTACAGTGCACTGTGCAGCATTACAGGCCACCTCAGACAACCGTCCAGAGCACTGTGCAGCATTACAGGCCCCCTCAGACCACCATCCAGAGCACTGTGCAGCATTACAGGCCTCCTCAGGCCACCGTCCAGAGCACTGTGCAGCATTACAGGCCACCTCAGACCACCACCAGAGCACTGTGCAACATTACAGGCCTCCTCAGACCACCACCAGAGCACTGTGCAGCATTACAGGCCTCCTCAGACCACTGTGCAACATTACAGGCCTCCTCAGACCACCACCAGAGCACTGTGCAGCATTACAGGCCTCCTCATACCACCGTCCAGAGCACTGTGCAGCATTACAGGCCTCCTCAGACCACCGTCCAGAGCACTGTGCAGCATTACAGGCCTCCTCAGACCACCATCCAGAGCACTGTGCAGCATTACAGGCCTCCTCAGACCACCATCCAGATCACTGTGCAGCATTACAGGCCACCTCAGACCACCACCAGAGCACTGTGCAGCATTACAGGCCTCCTCAGACCACTGTGCAACATTACAGACCACCACCAGAGCACTGTGGAGCATTACAGGCCTCCTCAGACCACTGTGCAACATTACAGGCCTCCTCAGACCACTGTGCAACATTACAGGCCTCCTCAGACCACTGTGCAACATTACAGGCCTCCTCAGACCACTGTGCAACATTACAGGCCTCCTCAGACCACTGTGCAACATTACAGGCCTCCTCAGACCACTGTGCAACATTACAGGCCTCCTCAGACCACTGTGCAACATTACAGGCCTCCTCAGACCACTGTGCAACATTACAGGCCTCCTCAGACCACTGTGCAACATTACAGGCCTCCTCAGACCACTGTGCAACATTACAGGCCTCCTCAGACCACTGTGCAACATTACAGGCCTCCTCAGACCACCGTCCAGAGCACTGTGCAACATTACAGGCCTCCTCAGACCACTGTGCAACATTACAGGCCTCCTCAGACCACCGTCCAGAGCACTGTGCAGCATTACAGGCCTCTCAGACCACTGTCCAGAGCACTGTGCAGCATCATTACAGGCCTCCTCAGACCACTGTGCATTATAGGCCTCCTCAGACTACCATCAAGAGCATCTGTGTAGTTTGTTCAAACCTTAATACCATAAATAATTTTTTTTTACTTCGGGGATATTTAATGAGTTTGGAAATTCTAGAGAAATGGTTAAATAATGCTTTACAATTTTAACTAAACCCATTTGATTGAACTTGACTCTAGTATGATTAAAACAAATTGCAGATGACTAAAATGCCACAAAAGTGGCATTTTAGTCAAAAAGAAAATTTGACGCCACTGTCCACCCAGAAGGGACACAAACAGCAATACAAACCAGACAGGGGTTCTAACCTCTCACCACTATCAAAAAACGAAAAATAGTCAATTTAGGACCCATTCACACCACATCCATAGAGTTGCGTCTCTGCCTGGAATCAATTTCTTCTAAAAGGACCAAGCGCGGCTTTGATGTGCGTTGGGTGAATACAGAACACGCAGCAAGGAAAAAGCTGCAAAATGCTCCAAGACATGTCACTGTGTGCTAAACAAAATAAAATATATTTTGGGGAAAAAAAAAAAAAAAAAAAACAAACATACGCCAACCCAACGCATTATAAAAAAATCTTATGTCAGCTCAAGTGCTTTACAACACTTGCGTCACAAGACGAATTCTCTTTACATACAGATTACAGATTACCATCTGTTTTATTTTCGGGTTCTTTGCATTAAATGTTTACTTTAACCAGTGCAAAGTCTGCAATGATAGGAAACCGGCTCCCTTGACAGTGTCTGGTGTTCATCCAGCCTCCCCGCCGTCATACAGGACGGCTGCTTTCACCGCATGTTACCTGCATCTGGCTTGTCTGCAGACACACCAATCGGTTCAAATAATAAAGTCAATGATGTCCATCGCCCTGCGCTCATGGCAACGCAAATTCATCAATTCAGAGAAAATCGGACCATTGACGGCCTGCTGATCGCTGCACCTAGGAGTTCAGTGATGTGTTATAGTTGGGTAATCCGGGCAGCCATCCAAAGAGCAGACCTTTCCCTTTAAAGTAAGCATGTCATGAAACAGGTGCAGAGGGTCCCTGGGTGTCAAAAAAGCAGAGGTAGACTCAGCTCCCCAAGCTCGGAGGAACGTGCGTGCACGCATAGGTTACTGGTCAGACTAGACAACGGCGTGTGTATGCGCGTGCCCCAGGTGCGTGCCAAGCACTGCTTGGCGCCAATAGGCATTTAAAAAGGACAGCAGCTGCGCAGTGCTGTTTGATCTGCAGCTCCTGTGTCTGGTAAACCTGTATCTGCCAGCTGACCACCTGTACCGACCCGGCTCTGTGTACTTAGCCATTATTGCCAATCCTGACCTTGCTTATACCTCTTGCTTGATATCCTGTTGCCGACCACTGCCCGTTTATCTGACCCTGCTCCAGCCTGCTGCATCACCTGCAGAATAGTGTAATGATTCTGTTAAAAAACTAGTAAATACCTATTAAATTCCTTCATCTATATCACCTCCGGCATTCTAGTTTCTGTTCTCTCATTCACTTCCTGGTTTGCGGCGCTCGTTCATGTAAGAACTACATTTCCCAGTATGAATTGCGGCACGCCCAGTAATTCACACCTCCTTGAGGTCTCCAACACGTAGAGAGCGTCCTGCCGCACAAATGTAGTTCCCAGGAGGGGGCGAGCAGGTCACTGACCACCGCAGTAAAGCCTCCCTTCACGGTGGTGAGTAAAATCAGACAAGCAGGAAGTGAACAGAACAGAGAAGAAATGGAGCAATTTCTGAGCAAAAACAAACAATGAGGAAGTGAAAAGAGAAATGTCTGCAGGTAAAGGATGCTGATTATGAAAACATGTTTTTCCCTTTACAACCCCTTTAAATCTATTGAAGTATGCACCCTCAACTCAAAAAAGTACCTTTTTTTGAGCTCTCCAAATTTTTTGGCTGCTGTGAGGGTGGCAACGTTCGTTCTCCATGATCCCGCTGTATATAGGAATGTAGCCACCTTCTCTTGCTCACTCTTGATATAAATTACGGGATGTGCAACACGTATAGAACATGTCACATGGCTGCAACCAACGTGTACTGCCCATTCCAAACAGACCGAAGTGAGGTGGAAAGGGAGCCGTTTGATGGCTCAGTGAGGACGTAAAGGAGGTAAAAAATAAATAAGAAGGAAAGATAACAGGGCCATTATGCAGCAGATGTGCAAGGACTTTTATTTTGGAGAATAAGGATATAGTTTAGTGTCACTTTAAGACCTGAAGCCTGAATGAGGTCCATATGTCAAATGCCAGCATGCGAACAAAGTGCAATCCAACATAAATTAAAAATGTAAGAAATACTCAGAGTTTTGAAGTACATGGGATGCTTTAATAAAGTGAAGTACATACAGTAAGTGCAAACAGATGATATCCTGCAAGGTCTCTGATCGCTTTTCCATCTCTAAATGAATCCCAGTCAAGATGCTGAAGGCTGCAGGCTGTCATGGGATTCCTGTTTTGGCGGACGGTGAATGACTTTCCGCCTGACCCACTTAAAGCCAAAGGAGTTCCACCCATTTAAAAGTCAGCAGCTACAAAAAGTGTAGCTTCTGACTTTTAATAATCAGACACTCACCTGTCCCACGGTCCATCGATGCAGGGCGCACAAAGCCCCGGTCCTCTTCCTCTCCGCGGCGCTGGCATGGTTACTGTGGGCATCCGGCTGTTACTTCACAGCTGGGCGCACGATCGTGTTGGGCCGCGCCAGCCGGTAATTGAGGCAGCGGCTTTGCAGCCTTCTGCAGGCCTATGCGTTTTCTAGTTCCAGTCTAGCTAATTGTAGTTGCAATTGCGACCTGGCGCCTGGATTTCGTCAAACCCTGCAGTACTGCATACACCAGCGCCCCTGCACTTCTAGCCACATACAGTACTGCATACACCAGCGCCCCCACACCTCTGGCCACACACAGTACTGCATACACCAGCGCCCCCGCACCTCTGGCCACATACAGTACTGCATACACCAGCGCCCCCACACCTCTGGCCACATACAGTACTGCATACACCAGCGCCCCCGCACCTCTGGCCACATACAGCACTGCATACACCAGCTCCCCCGCACCTCTGGCCACACACAGTACTGCATACACCTGCGCCCCCGCACCTCTAGCCGCATACAGTACTGCATACACCAGCACCCTCGCACCTCTAGCCGCATACAGTACTGCATACACCAGCGCCCCCGCACCTCTAGCCACATACAGTACTGCATACACCAGCACCCTCGCACCTCTAGCCACATACAGTACTGCATACACCAGCGCCCCCGCACCTCTGGCCACATACAGTACTGCAAACACCAGCGCCCCCGCACCTCTGGCCACATACAGTACTGCATACACCGGCGTCCCCGCACCTCTAGCCACATACAGTACAGCATACACCAGCGTCCCCGCACCTCTAGCCACATACAGTACTGCATACACCAGCGCCCCCGCACCTCTGGCCACATACAGTACTGCATACACCAGTGGTGGTGGAACGAATCATCTGAGTTTCCGTTATTTCTAATGGGGAAACTCGCTTTGATATATACAAGTGCTTTGGATTAGAAGCAAGCTTCTGGAACCAATTATCCCCCTAATCCAAAGTATTATTGTATATGCAAATTTAACGCAGGTGCATTGGGTCACAATCAAAATAAATGACACTGGGGCCCACCAACGCATTTAATGTGAGCTGCCGCAATGGTCTGGTGTTAAAGGGCTCCGAGTTTGAAAAAATCTGTATTCGCATTCTACATTTTTTTCCTACATTCCACCAGCAGTAAAAAAAAAAAAAACACGTGTAGCGCGACAGAAAAAATTATAACATACTAGAATAAATAACTGTATCACAATGAAGAGTACAAGTATTTATTACGAGTCTTAAAAGAGCTATTTTTACGTTGGTAAATCACAGCGTGATATTACTTCCTCTGGAAGGTTGCCATTTTTTTTTCAAGGCGAACAAGATGGAGCCAAACAAAAACCATAATGCCAGTGCGACAGGAATTCCCTGCCTTTCACTGGCTCACCACAAGCTCAATTATGAAGCTAAATCATACATCAGTGGGGAAAATGACTGCAAATAGCACGTTTCACATACATGGAATGCCTGTGTCAGGGCAAATGTAGAACAGGAGACATCTTCCTACATAGATTTCCTCCTCTGAGATCATCTTTGAAATGCACAATTGTTTTGTACGGTTCTGGACGGCAAGCGTCCGCACAGGAGGGAGGCGTAGTGGCCATGCTGTGGTTTGTATGAGCAGAATGAAAACTACGGGAGTCCACAGTTACCTACTATCAGCAAAGAAACAGATGAACTCATATAGGCTGCTGAAGTAATAAAACTTTCTGTAGAACTTGAGACTCATACTTAATGGTTGTGAACACTTCCATATACCCAGTGAAGTGACGGGCCTCAGGAGATAAAACAAACCCTCCTAAATTAGTTGCATCTGTTTATCTGCAGTTTTCTCTTCTCTACATCCTCTCAAAGGGTTTGTCTGAGCGTTCAGAAAAAAGGGGGCGGAGAGCTGAAATTAAACACTCTGGAGAACTCAGAGCTGACCTGAGGGATAGGAAGGGGAGGAGAGGGATGGGAAGTAGAGGGGAGGGAGGGATGGGAAGTAGAGGGGAGGGAGGGATATGAAGTAGAGGGGAGGGAGGGATATGAAGTAGAGGGGAGGGAGGGATATGAAGTAGAGGGGAGGGAGGGATATGAAGTAGAGGGGAGGGAGGGATATGAAGTAGAGGGGAGGGAGGGATATGAAGTAGAGGGGAGGAAGGGATGGGAAGTAGAAGGGGAGGAGAGGGATGGGAAGTAGAAGGGGGAGAGGGATGGGAAGTAGAAGGGGGAGAGGGATGGGAAGTAGAAGGGGGAGAGTGATGGGAAGTAGAAGGGGGAGAGGGATGGGAAGTAGAAGGGGGAGAGGGATGGGAAGTAGAAGGGGGAGAGGGATGGGAAGTAGAAGGGGGAGAGGGGTGGGAAGTAGAAGTGGGAGAGGGATGAAGTAGAAGGGGGAGAGGGATGAAGTAGAAGGGGGAGAGGGATGAAGTAGAAGGGGGAGAGGGATGAAGTAGAGGGGAGGGGTATGAAATAGAGGGGAGGAGAGGGAAGGGGAGGGATATGAAGTAGAGGGGAGGAGAGGGAAGGGAAGGGATATGAAGTAGAGGGGAGGAGAGGGAAGGGGAGGGATATGAAGTAGAGGGGAGGAGAGGGAAGGGGAGGGATATGAAGTAGAGGGGAGGGGAGGGATATGAAGTAGAGGAGAGGGAAGGGGAGGGATATGAAGGAGAGGGGAGGTATATGAAGTAGAGGGGAGGGATATGAAGTAGAGGGGAGGGATATGAAGATATGAAGTAGAGGGGAGGGGAGGGATATGAAGTAGAGGGGAGGGATATGAAGTAGAGGGGAGGCATATGAAGTAGAGGGGAGGGATGGGAAGTAGAGTAGAGGGGGGGGGGAGGGATATGAAGTAGAGGGGAGGCATATGAAGTAGAGGGGAGGGATGGGAAGTAGAGTAGAGGGGGGGGGAGGGATATGAAGTAGAGGGGAGGCATATGAAGTAGATTAGAGGGGAGAGGAGGGGATGGATATGAAGTATTTGCTAGACCTCTCCGCAGCATTCGACACTGTCGACTATGATATACTGTTGGACAGATTAAAAAATCTTTTTGGTCTTAACGGGGTGGTCCTGAGCTGGATACGCTCGTTTCTCCATGAGAGAACACAATGTGTCAAGATGGGAACACACCGGTCTACCCCAAGACCTTTGACTTGCGGAGTTCCACAGGGGAGTGCTCTATCGCCACTCCTCTTTAACTGCTATGTTCGTCCTCTTGCTGACATCATCCAGAACAATAACTTGGAGTGCCAGCTTTATGCCGATGACACACAAATTCTGGTTGATTCAGCAAGAGGACCTCAGCAGCCAGTTCAGTTGGCGAAATGCCTGGTAGAAATACAGGACTGGATGGCTGGCAATAGGCTTGGACTGAACGCAGCTAAAACTGAAGTTCTATTAATTGGTCCTACTAGCCCCCTATTGCTGACTGCTTGGCCTCTGTCTTTCGGACCCACACCCATTCCAGCCAAGCAGGTAAAAAACCTAGGAGTCATAATTGATGACACCCTCTCGTTTGTGCCCCACTTTAGAAACATCCTGCGGAATGCCAATTACCATCTAAGGCTCCTCAGAAAAGTAAAACATCTATTCACGCAAAATAACAGGTCACTACTTGCCCAGGCTTTTATCCATTCCCGGTTAGACGGGGCAAACATATTCCTATTGGGTGCCCCGCAGAAATGGGCCCATAAGCTCCAGGTGGTTCAGAACCACACTGCTCGCTTTGTACTCGGTCTAGCGAGACGAGACCATATTAGCCTGGCCAGGAGATCACTTCATTGGCTCCCTATCGAGCAGAGAGTGATCTTTAAAACGCTCTGTATCTTCTTTCGTGCATACTGGGGACAGGGTCCCAAGTACTTACACAGCTTGGCGGTGCACTATGAACCCTCGCGCCTATTAAGATCCAAGACCCAACATTTAGCCACAGTTATTCCATCTAAACTTTCTTCCATGGGAGGCAAACGACTCCAGAGTAGGGGTGCCATGCTGTGGAATGCCCTCTCC